>NC_037669.1:185918300-185954186 GCF_003255815.1 Theropithecus gelada
AAGAAAAAAAAAAAAAAAAAAAAGAGTCAAAGAACAAAGACAAAGACAGGATCCTGGAAGCAACAAGAGAAAAGAAGCAAATAACGTGTAGGAGAATTCCACTACAGCTAGTAGCAGACTTCTCAGCATAAACCTTACGGACCAGGAGAGCATGGGATTACATATTCAAAGTGCTGAAGGAAGAAAACTGACAGCCAAGAACACTGACAACCAAAAAGACAGCAAAGGTGTCTTTTAGAAATAAAGAAAAGATAGAGATGTTACCAATTAAAAGCCAAGATAATTCGTAACCACCAGACCCCTTATATAAGAAATGCTAAAGAGAGTTCTTCAGAATAATAATAATAATAAAAAGACACTACTGAGTAAAATGGAAACATCTGAAAGTATAAAACTACCTGGAAAAATTAAGTACACAGGCAAAAGCAGAATGCTCTAATACTTGAATAGTGTTGAGTAAATAATTTATATCTTCAATATAAAGATTAAAAGACAAAAATATTAAAATAGTAGCTAAAATAATTTGTTTAAAACCCACAATATGATTTAAATTCACATCAAAAATTCAAAATGTGTATAAAGAAAGCGATACCATATTAATAGCCACAAAAATACCTGGGGATACATTTACGCAAAGTAGTAAGCAATCTCTAAACTAAAAACTAAGCTACTGATGAAAGAAATTGAAGACACACAGAAAAAATGGAAAGATAGCCCATACTTATGGATCAGAAGAATTAATATTATTAAAATGCTCTTAATACCCAAAGTGATCTACAGATCCAATGCAATCAATATTAAAATATCAATGATGGTCTTCACAGAAATTTAAAAAAATCCTAAAATATATACAAAACCACAAAAGGGCCTAAATAGTAAAGGCATTCTTGAGCAAAAAGAACAAAGGTCAAGTCATTACACTATCTGACTTAAAAATATACAGCAAAACTATAGTAGCCAAAACAAAATGGTATTGGCATAAAAATGAACACATAGAGCAATGGAAAAGAATAGAAAGTCCAGAAAGAAATGCAGCCAGGTGATTTTTGTTAAAGGGTCCAAGAACAAACAATGGGGAAAGTACAGTCTCTTCAATAAGTAGTGCTAGGAAAACTGGATATCCATATGTAAAAGAGTTAAATTAGACCCATATCTCTTACCATATTCAAAAATCAACTCAAAATAGATTGCAGTCTTAAATATAGACTCAAAATTATGAGACTACTAGAAATATGAAAAAAAACTCCTTGACATAGGTCTCAGCAAAGACTTTTTGGATATGCTCCCAAAATCACAGGCAACAAAAGCGAAAAATAGACAAATGGGATAACATCAAATTAAGGAGTACCTGGAGAAAAGAAACAATCAATAGAGTGAAGAGACAGCCTATAGAATGGGGGAAAATATTTGCAAACTGTGCAGTTGTTAAGAAATTTACATCCAAAATACGTAAAAAATTCAACAGCAAGAAAATAACTCAGTTACAAATTGGCAAAGAGAATAGACATTTCTTAAAGGAAGATATACTAATGGGCAACAGGTATATGAAAAAAATTACTAGCATCAGTAATGGGGATACAAATTAAAACCACAATAAGAAAATTTTATAGAAGTAGAAAGTAGCATGTTGGTTACCAGGAGCTGAGATGGTTAGGGAGATGTTGGTTAAAAGATGCAAAACTTCATTTAGACAGAAGAAATGAGTTCAAGAGAACTATTTTACAACATGGTGACTAGCGAGATATTGTATTCTCATAAAATGCCGAGAAGAATAGATGTCAAGTTTTCTCACCACAAAATAACTATGTGCAAGATTTAGTCATTCCACAACATATATGTTCTTCGAAATAGCAAAAAGAAAGCAATTGAAAAACGGACAAACAACCTGAATAGACATTGCTCCAAAGAAGACATACAAATGAGCAACAGGTATGTGAAAAAATTCTGAACATCACTAATCATTGAATAGCTCTATTTTTAGGCACATCAATACAATATAGCCAATTTATAGTAATTATATAAACATTTCAGAAACTTTATAATTATTTTTAGCTCCCCTTTTACTGATAAAATTGTCCTGTATTGCTGCAAACACTACGTGATCACCCTAGATATAGCATAGGCACTTGTCAGTATTGTTGCTTTGTATCCAGAAAAAAGGCTAGAGATAAAACAGATTTTTTTAAAGCATAGGGAAAAATACCACAAGGGAATTTTTTGGAAGTTCCAAAATGGTTATACCAGGTGGTAGAGAACATGATTTTTGTGCACTAGTTTTCATTTAAAATATTGAGATCATGTTATTATCACAAGGAGCAATTATGCTAGAGAAAAACAAACAAATAATAGGAAGCGTTGAACTTCCTGGAGAAAGGACATAGGAGACAGTATGCTTCATCTGTCAGTGGGATTCTGAGGGCAGCAAGGCTAAAGATGCATTCACAGCATGCCAGTTACCTCTACATCTGAGCACACATGCCTCTCCAGCATCTGTCACAGCATCAGCTGGTCAAAATGTTCTTTCCTTCCCCTCCAGACCTAGCCAAGGTAACACTGACAAATAAGGTCCGATTTGGGGGCTGAGGTGAGTGAAGCATTTTATATTTATATCCATGGACACACGCTCCTGTGTATGTTCCAGTGACTTCAGGGGACTTTCCACAGCCATGGGTGTCATGTCCAGTGTGAGGTAACTCTGCCTGGCCCAGGGGATTCTGTGGACACGAATCGCTAGGTTAAGGATTGGGTTCCAGAGTTTATAGATTGATGTTCAATAATACTTCTATCTCTTCTGTGCTATCTGGTCACCATGACAGTCACAAATACGCAGGATTTTTTGGTAAGGTGTTTTGTTTTGTTTCTCCTCTCTCATTGATTGTCGGCTCCAAGTTTGAGGAAACAATGAATATACTGATTTAATGACTTCCAGATTGGGCATTGCTCCTGCTTTTATGGACGATTATTCTGATTCGTTACTACTAGGCAAAATACACATAGAATATAAATAAAACACCTAGAGGGGTGCCTGGCACAAAATAACTCCTAGATAAATAATGTACTGGCTCTAACACTTTATGAAACAACAAACTTCCACTCTAGATGGGGGAGTTTCAGTGGAGACAAGAGGGAGATCTAATATATGATAAGAAATGGTATGAATTAAGATTTAACCGTTTAGAAGGCATGTTGAATACGTATTACATGCAGCACTGGTTTAGACTTCAGGAAAAATATGATGAAGAAAATAGACTACATCTGCCCTCAAATAATTTACAAACAGGAAGATAAAATTTACCTGAGTTAAATAAGTGTAATGTTGCACATTTTTTTCTTTTTTTTCTTCTTTTTTTCCTTTTTTCTTTCTTTCTTTTTTTTTTTTTTTTTTGAGGCGGGGTGTCACTCTGTCACCCAGGCTGGAGTGCATGGCATGGTCTCGGCTCACTGCAACCTCTGCCTCCTGGGTTCAAGCGATTCTTCTGCCTCAGCCTCTGGAGTAGCTCAGACTACAGGCATGCACCACTGTGCCCAGCTAATTTTTGTAGTTTTAGTAGAAACAGGGTTTCACCATACTGGTCAGGCTGGTCTCGAACTCCTGACCTCGTGATCCGCCCGCCTCGGCCTCCAGAAGTACTGGGATTATAGGCGTGAGCCACAGCGCCCGGCCAGTGTTGCACATTTTTATGCAAAATCCTAGCTGTACAAGTATATATATGTGTGTGTGTATATATATGTGTGTGTATATGTGTGTGTGTGTGCACACACACACATATATATATACACACACATATATACATACATATATATACACACATATAATATGTATATATTATATATATACATATGTGTATATATATACACACACATATGTAAAATACAAATTTGTATTATATACAAATATACATATATATAATATGTATATATTATATATATACATATGTGTATATATATACACACACATATATATGTAAAATACAAATTTGTATTATATACAAATATACATATAAGCTGGATGTTCAAAGGAGCTAAAGAAAGTTGAATGACATTCAAGGAGTTGAGTGAACTGTGAGTGTTCTCTCCTCAATAATGTGTTTAGAGGGCAGCATCTGTATCATAGACTCCTTATTTTCTGCCTTCACCATCTAGTAGAAAGGAAGGGTTTAAATGAAATAGAAGCATATTACGGCTGCTGCTGAAGAGACTGTTAGGTTGCCCACTCAGTAACCATTTCCATTTCCTTTCTGTTACTGTAATTTGGTTTGGGCTTGGTTTGAGATAGTAGTGTGCTCAGGAAAGGTGGTTGCTCAACCTTCAACAATCTCAGGGGGTAGACCTTGATTACTTTAAGGCTTAGGGTTATGCCATGCCTTTCCTTTCCACCACTGATTGGTGTGAAGTGGCACACAACCCTGCTCTGCCCAATAGGAAATAAGGAGAAATGTATTAGGAAATCTCAAATGAAGGAACTTGAGCATTAAGCTCCTTAAATTCAAAAATTGATGTGAGTTCTAAAGGGAGAAAATAACTTGCTATGTGGCCTTGTGTGTATTGCTTAACTTCTCTAGGTCTCAGCTTCTCAGTCATATTATATTAATAATTCTTGTCTTCCCTAATTAGCAGGGTTATTGTTGGCATTATGGAAAGTAATGGATGTTAAAGCAATTTCCAATTTCAATGCATATAATATGTAAATTGTTACTATTAGTTTTAATTACTTTGAAATATTTAAATTAAAAAGTGATATAAAATTAAACTAGTAATACCATAACAACATGTTAATCTGACAACCCTAGCAAAATATGCTTCTTCTCTGATAAAACTTAAACATAATTGTATATAAAAGACTTCCTATGCATTTATTTATGCATACATATTTCATTTTCCTTTCCTTAATTAATTTTCTTTAAAATCCATATAGAACTTTGAAATTACATATTTAATAACGTTCAATGAAGTAATGTTTGTAAAAAACCTTGAGATGTTCCTCTCTGCTCTGAGAGCATAATGACAAATGCAGTAAGTAGAGATTCAGACGCCTTAACAGTACATTTATTTTGTTATAAAACAATTTCAAACATATAAAAATAACATAATAATCACAACACCCACTATACATATTTAACAAAGGTTGATTAACATATTTCCTTCAAATATCTTTTTAGAACAAATAAAATATTACAGATACATTCAAAGTCCCTTTGTACCTATCTTAGTTTGGTCTGCTATAGTAAAGTAGCATAACATGGGTAACTTAAAAAAATAGAAATTTATTTCTCATGTTTCTGGAGGCTGTGGATCTGAGAATAGGGTGCCAGCATGGTCGAGTTCTGGTGAAGGCTCTCTTTGAAGTTGCAGGCTGCAAACTTCCCATGTATCTTCACATAGCAGAAAGAACGCTAGTTAACTCCCCAGCCTCTTCGTAAAAGACACCAACCTCATTCACGAAAGCTTCATACTGATGAGCTAATTACCTCTGAAAGCCCCCTCCCCTTACTACCATCACACTGCGATTAGGGTTTCCACACAGGAATTTTGGGGAGACACAAACATTCATTACATTGTAGTGCCTTTCTCAATTACACTTTGTAGTGGGTGTGTACAATTTCAGATCATATTTTACACTTTGCTTATATATCTGCATATAACATAGGGTATTAACTAAACTTCTCTAACATATACATTAACATTAACAAAACACAATGGCTCAAAGTAAATTTAAGTTTGTTTCTTTCTCAAATAGCAGTTCATAAGGAGGTAGAAGGTCCAGGATAGGTAATCAACTTTGACTCATGAGATTCTGTTAATTTACAGTCTCCTAAGATGGTGGTTTTGTGAATACAATGCGAGAGCTTCTAAGGGTTCTGTCTTCATCCCCTTCCTTTTTCCAACTATATATCTGTGTGAGGCCAAATTTTCTTCATATCCTTCAACAAAAATAGCATTGCTATATATTGAATACAGAAACAAATATTAGACTTCACTTGTCTTAAAGTAAGACATTAAAAATTTGTAAAAATATAAACAATGTTGCTATTCAATAAATTTTTAGTTATTTTAAATAGAATGATACGCTACTATGAAAGTTTATTATGGTTTTAAAAATTAAATAAACACGTATTTTAATATCACTATTGTAATTTTGAATATGGTAAATATCAATAGACATTCCAACATTAATAAAAGGTCTTTGAGGTCCTAAATAGTCAAGACAGGAAAATATATTGTCTACTTGGTGGCCATGTCTAGCTAAAACTCTTTTTACTCTGAAAAAGGTAGAATGAATTTAGGGAAACAACTAGCAGTTCCATGCAATGTGTGTGTCCATAAACAATATATGATATTTGTGTGCTTTAAAAATTTACATGAATAGCATCTTTCTCAGTACATCCTTCTATATTTCACTTTTTGCTCAAAATTATATCTTCAAGATATATACATGTCAGCACACATTGATTTATTTTGTTCATTTTAACTGTTGAATACTATCATACTGTAGGGTAATACAACAATTTATTCGAACATTTATTTAATTGGCGGATACAGAAGGTTTTCAATTATTCACTCATGAGAGCAATGCTGCAATAAACATTAATTTGCATATGTCCTTGTATAAAATGAGACTGTTTCTTTAGATAATTAAAAGTTACGTTCTGTGGTGTAAGATATATATGACTGTAAGTGTTATTAAATGTTATTAACTTGTTCTCCAAAGCAGTTGTGCCAATTTGCAAACCCACATACACAGCATGAGAATCCCTTTGCCCTCTGTTTCTCCTTTTTGGGTTATAATTTTGTCAATAAGATGGCAGGAGAATTGAAAGTTACTGTTGTTTAATTTGAATTTGTCTCTCTAGAAATTAGAATAGTTAAAAATAGTTATGATGGCAATCAAAAGAACACTTGATAACAGTGATTACATAATTCAGATTTCGTTTTCTCACGTAAGTGTGGAGTTAGATAGGTGCTAGCATTGGTTTTGCAGATCATTAATGTAATCAAGAAAATTAGGCTCAGCTATCTTTCTGCTGAATTATCTTAAGTATATTATCTTTTCTTCCTCTAGCTTATCGTCTTATGGTTGCAAAATGATTGCCACTACATTACTTAAATGTTCAATGAAAAAAAAGGAAGGAAGATGGTTCTTACATTCTCCTTCTAAATTTGTTCCCTTTTATCAAATTTAGCAAAGAAGAAGTCCCTAATCTCTACCCCAGAAGACTTTTTCAAACAAAGTTTTTCCCGGAAATGTGCTAATTAGCCAATATTGACACACTGTTCTTGTATTTTAAAATAAACGACATAAAAGACAGGGTATGGCCCTCATATTTATTTTTATATCAAACTTAGCTTTTCAAGAATCTTAATTCTTTAATGTGACTTGTATCAACTTGTCACATTTTATTTTCAAAATTCATTTGGATTCTTTTATTAGGGTTGCATTTTTTAAACATCTGGGATAAATGTATAGCTTTACAACCTTGTAAACAGCAAACAATTGGATGTTACTTTTAAAAATCATCCTGACAATCTTCAGTCTTTGCTTTTTAATTGAAGCATTTAATCCTTTATATTTAATGTAACTGTTGATAGAGCTGTGTTTTAAGTCTACTATCTTGGTCCTCTTTTCTTAATTCTATCTTAATTTTTTCATGCCTTTTTTTTTGGTGTTTTGTTTGTTTTTCAATATAGACTTTTTTTTTTCTTTCTTTCTTTCCTTTTTTTTCTGAAACAGGGTCTCACTCTGTAGCCCAGACCAGAGTGCAGTGGTGCAATCTCGGCTCACTGCAACCTCTGCTTCCCAGGCTCGAGTGATCCTCCCACCTCAGACCCTGAATAGTTGGGACTGTTGGCATATGCCACCATGCCCAGCTAAAACAGTATCACTGAGATACAATTCATATTACATACAATTTACCCACCTAAAGTGAATAGTGCAATGGTTTTTAATATAATCACAGAATTGTACAACTATTACCAAAATCAATTTAAAAATATTTGTATTACCTCAAAAAGAAATTCATTAGCAGTCACTCCCTGGTTTCCACTTACCCCTCTCTCTTAGCCCTAGGCAAACATTAAACTGTATTCAGCCTCTATAGATTTGCCTAATCTCAACATTTTATATAAATGGAATTGTAATGCTGGGCACGGAGGCTCACACCTGTAATCCCAGCACTTTGGGAGGTCGAGGTGGGCGGATAACCTGAGGTTGGGAGTTCAAGACCAGCCTGACCAACATGGAGAAACGCTATCTCTACTAAAAATACAAAATTAGCTGGACATGGTGGTGCATGCCTGTAATCCCAGCTACTCGGGAAGCTGAGGCAGGAGAATTGCTTGAACCCAGCAGGCGGAGGTTACAGTGAGCTGAGATGGCACCATTGCACTCCAGTCTGGGCAACAAGAGTGAAACTCCATCTCAAAAAAAAAAAAAAAAAGAAGGAATTGTAAAATATGTGGTCTTTTGTGACTGGGTTATTTAACTTAGCATAATGATTTCAAAGCGCATCTATGTTTTAGCATATATTTGTACTTTTTTTTAATAGGTGAATAATATTTCATCATATAGCTATATAATATACTATTAATTCATTAGCTGATGGACATTTGAGTTGTTTCTACTTTTTGGCTATTATGAATAATGCTACTATGAACATTCAGGTACACATTTTATGTAGACATATATTTTTATTTCTCTTGAGTATATATGTAAAAGTGGAATTCCTGGGTCATAGGGTAACTCTATATTTGACCTTCTGAGGAACTGCCAGACTGATTTACTCAATTGTTGTGTCATTTTATATTCCCACCAGCAGAGTGTAAGGGTTCTAATTTCTCCACATCCTCACCCACACTATTTTTGTCTTTTATATTTTAGCTCTCCTAGTGGATGTGAAATGTCACGCCCTCTTTTGAGTGAATAAAGTATATGCAAATAAGCCTATAATACACCATTATTACTCTTTTGGCCCTATAAAAATAATAAAAGTAAATTCTTTCAGGGAAAGGGAAACTATACCAGATGGAAGCCCACACCTTCAGGAAGTCCAGGAAGAAACGAAATGCATCAGAAAGATATGGATCTCTTAAAAAATGAAAGATCTGCATTTTTAAATTATGTAATCATTTATATCTATATTTGTTCAGATCACTATTGACCATTTAAGGCAATAATAATAATAATAATAATAATAATAATAATAATGTACTCTGAGTTTTGCAGCACATATAGAAATAAATTGAAAACTACAAAGGATCCTTACCTTTGTCTGTGACAGGATCCTTCACTTTCTGCCTCTCTATGAGGCATGGAAATAGGAATGATTCTTTTTTGTCCTAGTAAGAATTTTAGTTTAGTTTCTTTTGTTCCTGGTAGATCATAAAAACTATGATTTTGTAGTTTTTGGCTTCTTCTATCTGTTCAAGAGTTTTGAGTTTCAGTATTCTAACCAAAAGTAGAAGCCCATCATTCACTTTTAACACTTATAAAATTACTATTTGATCCATAACTTAACTTGAAATGTGTTTTTTAGTTTGTTCATATGGGGGAGGGGGTCTGATGTTTCTGATATTTATTTTTAAATTTATTGCATTGTGTATAATATTATATGAGTATTTAAAAGTGTTTCTTTGTAGTTGACATTACTGAGAAATAGTATGTAGGCCTGGAGCTTTTACCTATTATTGTTTCCACAAAGATACAGTCTGCCTAAAATGAAGCCAACATAGAACTTAAAAAAAGGAAGGTTTAATTATATTTCCCCCTAAGCCAAGCTGCCCCTAATGTCTTACTTAAACTTTTCAGTTGTAAGACTATTATTGCCCATTTTTGTCTTACAGTAGTCTGGGTTGAGTTTCTTTTGTTGTGTGCAACCTGACTAATATAGAAACACAGGGAGTTCACTTCGAGATATATTGAGTTTGTGTTATGATAGAACACAACCAGAAGATGTAAATTCAGAACAGGATATCAAGAAAGGGTTCAGAGCCGTAGTGACCTGGGGCTTGTTAGCCCTGACCCCGTGTTAAACTAGTGCTAACAGTCTTCATCCTCTGAAGTTAAGAGCCTCCCTTTTGTTATTTTAGAAACTTAGAAAGTAAGCACTCTTCTGTCTGCTTTTTTTACTCAGGAACTTTTGTTCCAAGCAAAACCTTACATAAAATGTCTCTCTTAGGCAATATTCACATTCGGAGGGCAATGATACATTATTTGCAGCTCAATATAATAAAAAACAAGAGATAGTCTCTGGGTTTGGTGGCTATTCTTTTATTTTCCTGGCTATTACCAATATTTAACAAACAAAATTGACTTGCCATAGTTACCAGGAAATCAGTGTCTATGCACATTCATTTCAGGTTGCATTGTACTATACCTGAATATGCATATGCCAAAAGATGCCTTGGCGTTTGCAACCTGCAGCACTTAAGAGGACTAGCCCCATTATAAATGGTCATTTTTCATTATAGCCTGCATTTCTTTAAGAGACGGCCAGAGAAATGAAAGCTGTCTGCCAGAAGACTTTTGTTTTCAATACGAATGTAAAGAGAATGAATCCATGAACAGGTCACCTCAGAGAAGGTTAAATAAGCCAACCTGCCTTTGCAGTGGCTTTTCTGTACACCACCTCTTTTCTGTCCTGTTGGCTGCTGCCCTTTGCTCAGGCCATCATTTTCTCTTACACTGTTAGTAGCTAATGTAGTTGCTTCCAGCTAACAAAACAAATCATTCAACCTGTAAAGAGGATTTTTTCAATAACTCTCACCACTTTGCCAATGGTGAAAGTAAAGATGTAAGAGATCCAGTTATTTCCCCTAGGTTATATAGATAATTGGTGTCAGGGCTCAGACTTTCCAGTACAGCACTTGATGGTTATACGGTATTTCGACTTTTTAAACACTACGGTTTGAATTTAGCTGAATTAGTCATGGTAGGCTAACTACTCTAATAACAACATTACATTTCAATGGATTAACAGAATAAAAGTTTATTTCTTCATTATATAAAATTCAAGGATGTGAGCTTTTATGTCATCATCCAGGAACCTAGGTTCTTTTTATCTTCTGTCTCTACTAGGCTCTATGTCCTCATAATCCGCTCCTTTTGGTTAGAAAGGGGGAAAAGGGAGCATAGGATTATCTGTTGGAAGTTTATGAGGTATTCTGAAAGTGGTACAAATACTTTTGCCCGTTTTCCATTGGGTAGAACGAAATCACACAGCCAAACCAACCTCATGGGCGGCTGAACAACATGGTCGAGTCATGTGTCTAGCAGAAAAAAGAAAGGATGTTTCAAACACCTGTATTTGCTCTAGACACTTTGATTGACCTACTTTGATGTATACCTACTTGACTGGCTTAAAAATCTTAAAAATATTCACTGTTTTAAAAATGTGCAAGTATATATTAAAATAGATACCCTTAGCCTATACACGATATACAATCCATCTCTGAGTCTTATCTTGAATCAGTTAGAATCAAATTTAACCACAAATAACATGAGCCACAAATAACATTGGCTTAACCAAGATAGAAATGTATTTCATTCTGTTTCTTTCATGTAAAAAGAAATATAGAATTAAACTTGGAATTGAAATCAAAGCTGGTAATACTCACCATCATGGGAATTCAGACTCTATCATCTTACTTCTAAACTTAAGGTCATTTTACTGTAGAATTTAGGGAATAATTAAAAAAAACAAAACAAAACAAAACAAAAAACCTGAGGTCATCTCATGAGCCAAGCTAGTCACTGCCATTCCCACCTTCTATTCACACTGCAGGTTGAAAAAAATAACAGAAAAAAAAAAAAAAAAAGAGGGCTGTATAGATTTCCCAGCTGTCTCTCCTGCTTCCTTTACAGAAACTTTCATGAACTCCCTGTCCACAACTTTACTTGTATCTCATTGGCTAAACCCTATTCACATTTTCATGCTAGCTGTTATGGAAATTGAAGAGTTCAGTCTTTTGGCTGAGCACACATTATTGGTCCCAATGATACAGAGATTCTAATAATAAGAAAGTTAAAAACATATTTTCAGTGGATACAGAATTCTAAATTGACCTTTTTTCTTTCCTTCTCTCACTCAGCACTTAGATACCATTTCTTTGTTCTCTAGTTTCCATTATTTCTGAAGATCAATCTGTGATAATTCTTTGTTGCTTTGTATGTAAAGTCTCTTGTCTTCTGGCTTCTTTAAAATTTTTCTTTTTATGCTAGGTTTTTAGTAATTTAATTTTGATGTTTCCTTTGATGGATTTCTTTGTGTTTATTTTGCTTTGGTGCTTATTAAAGGTATTTAATTTGTTTGTTACCTATACAACTAACTGTTCCTTTCCTCCCATCAATATTTCAGCTTTATTCCCTTTATGATTATTACACTGAGGGCATGTATCAGAGGTGGGATAAGACTGAAGTCTGTGGCAAGGATAAATACCTAGGCTGGAGTAAAGTAAGGAGTTGAGCATATTGTTTGGTAATCAAAACAATTTGATTTTAATTTTGATGAATGCTGCTTTCCAAGGTTGGTCAAAGGAGCTATGAAAATAGGTCCTACTAAAGCACTCACACTACTACAGATAACTCCTCTCCCTTTTTTTTCCCTTCCTTTTTTCCTTTAGTATCTATCTGTTGAAAATTTACATACCACAGGTTGCACCTGGGAGCTGCTGGTGAGCAGCTCTTAGGCTTAATTTCTCCTCTTCTTGAGTGTGAGCTGGGCTTAGGAATTTGCTTTCAAACAATGAAGTATATCAAAAAAATGGTAACTTTATGTATTTCACACCTAACAGACACTAACTTAAGTGATTAAAATCAACATCATCAATAATAAGTTATGTTATTGTTATTATTTAGCTCTGATACAGTATAATCAAAAGCATACATCACCTCTGTGGTATTCTTCCCAAAACTTTTAAAATGTATAACCACTTTTTAAAAAGACAAACCCCTATTGATAGACATTCTGAAAAATATTTCACCAATATTCTTTTAAAACTGTCAAGATCATGAAAAACAAAGTAGTGTGAGATATTTTCAGTTACCAGAAGGGACAAAAGGGACATGATCAATAAAAGTGAGTTAATGTCCTGGGTTGAATTCTGAAAAAAATTGGTAAAATCTGAATAAAATCTGGAGTTTAGTTAACAGTAATATAACAATGACGGTTTTTAAATTTTGACAAATGCGACATAGTTATGTAAGATGTGAATGTTAGAGGGAAGTAGGTGAAGGTGTGTAGCAACATTTTTAACTACTTTTATAATATCGAAAAATTATTTACAAAAGTAAAAGGATGAAAACAAGGTACAGGACAAACAGGTCATAAAAAATTTGATGTGACTATATTAATATTCAATATATTCAAGTTAAGAATATGTTCACTGAGATAAAGTGATGAAAATACAATGCATCAAAGAGATAAAAATCTAAATGTATAGTCACCCAATAACAGAGTAACAGAGCTTCAACATAAGGAGCAAAAATGAATAGAACTAATACAAAAAGAAAGTACTACTAATAGTTAGTATAAAGTTCATGTCCACAATGACATCAGGTGATTTCAACTTCCTATATCAATGACTAATCGTAAATACATGAGCATATCATATTGAATGACAATACTGTAAATCTACTTGACCTAATTTGTATCATTAAACACTTTTCCCAACAATATAATAAATTTTCTCCCTACCTCACATGGAACACTCATCATGTTATGTTGGACCATAAACTAAATCTCAATAAGTATAAAAGGATTAAAACTATATAGGCCAGCCAGGTGTGGTGGCTCACACCTGTAAGTCTAGCACTTTGGGAGGCCAAGGCAGGCAGATCCTGAGGTCAAGAGATCAAGATCATCCTGGTCAACATGGTGAAACCCCATCTCTACTAAAAATACAAAAATTAGCTGAGCATGGTGGCATGCGCCTGTAGTCCCAGCTACTCAGGAGGCTGAGGCAGAAGAATCGCTTGAACCCAGGAGGTGGAGGTTGCAGTGAACCGAGATTGTACCACTGCACTCCAGCCTGGCAACAGAGCAAGACTTCATCTAAAAAACAAACAACTATATGAAGTATTTTTTTTCTGACTACAATAGAACTAAATGAGAAATCAATAATCAAAAAAGGCATCTTGACTATCTATGAATGTTTGGAAATTAAATAACATCTATAAATAAATCATTTATCAAAAGGAAATCAATGGAATTTTAGAAAATATTTTAAACTGCATGAAAATGAAAACACAGAATAACAGTATGTGTGGGATTTAACTAAAATGGCATTTACAGGAAAATTTCCAGATAAAAGCACTTAAGTTATAAAGGAAGCAAACTCTAAAGACAATGTCTAAATTTGCACAAGAAATTGGAAATATAATGATAAAACCAGAATTAAGTAGTTGGAAGAAAATGATAAAAATTTGCAAATACTGACATAGAAAACAAACAATAGGAAAATGCCAATGAAAACATGAGCTCTTCAAAAGAATTAATAAAATGGATCACCCTGTAGCACTACTGGTCAATAGAAGGAAAAGTCACAGATTATAAATATCAAGATAAAATAGAGTACAATACTGAGGATGATACAAGTATAAGAGGAGAAAATAATGAAAAACTTTAAGTCAATAAATGTAACAAGTTAGATGAAATGCAAAAATTCCAGTTAAAAAGACTGACAATACAAAGTGTTGGTGAGGATTTGGAATAAGTGGAATTGCTTTATATGTTTTGCTGGTGAGAATGCACAATGGTACAGCCACTTTTAGAGAACACCGTGGTTGTATCTTATAAAGTGAACACTCATTCCCCTGGGTGTTAAGAGTGTTGTCAGCTAACTGCTGTCAGCTCAGTTCCTATCCTAGGACTGCCTGGGTGCTAAAGAGAGCAGCCTCGCCACCCTCCCTTCTCCTTCTTAGAATAAAGACACATGCACACGTATGTTTATTTTGGCACTGTTCACAGTAGCAAAGACTTGGAACCAACCCACATGCCCATCAATGACAGACTTGATAAAGAAAATATGGCACATATACACCATGGAATACTATGAAACCATGAAAAAAGATGAGTTCATGTGCTTTGCAGGGACATGGATGAAGCTGGAAACCATCATTTTCCGCAAACTATCACAACAGAAAACCAAACACCACATGTTCTCACTCATAAGTGGGAGATGAACAATGAGAACACATGGACATAGGGAGGGGAAAATCACACACCTGGGCCTGTCAGGGAGTGGGAAATTAGGGGAGGGATAGCATTAGGAGAAATACCTAATGTAGATGATGGGCTGATGGGTGCAGCAAGCCACCATGGCATGCGTATACCTATGTAACAAACCTGCACGTTCTGCATATGTAGCCCAGAACTTAAAGTATAAAAAAAAAGAGAATGTAAAGATGTAAACCCTTAAAAAAACAAAAACAAACAAATGAACAACAACAAAAAAGAAAGAGACCTCATCAAATGACTTCAAAGTGGAGGTGTAAATGTTTAGCCCCCTCACACTAATTTAGGACACCTCTGAAGTATCAACAAGTTCCGAGCCTTCTGTAAGACTGACTGAAGGCTTTGTTATGGCTACATTGCATTTCACCCCTCTTCTGCGCAATCAGGTTTTCTTTGCTCCCCTACAGGGGCTGTTCCCAGGAAAACTTCCCAGTTGGCTTTCTTTTATAAACTTTCATCTCACTGAAAAAAAAAAAAAATTCTCCACCTAAAAAAATTCTATGTCAGACTATTTTGTTAGAAACTTGAATTTTGAAAGTGGCTCAAACTTGCTTATTTACACTACTCCTGCTCAGTTGATCTGTCGTAGGAAACTAGTATGCCCAAAGTCGGTGTATTTTCCTCCACTCTGCCCCATCACAACTGAAGCCTCACATATGTTTACAGTTCTCTTACATGCAGCACTTAATTCTTTCTTTTTAACTTTTATTTTAGGTTTGGGTGTACATGTGCAGGTTTGATAAATATAGGTAAACATGGGTCACGGGGTTGTTATACATATTATGTCATCACCCAGGTATTAAGCCAAGTACCCAACAGTTATCTGTCCTGATCTTCTACCTCCTCCCACCCTCCACCTTCAAGTAGACGTCAATGTCTATTGTTTCCTTCTTTGTGTTCACAAGACACCAAAAGCAATCACCACCAAAAGCAAAAGTTGACAAGTGGGACCTAATTACTGACTAATTCCATTAACTTTCTATTCACATGTTTATTAGACTTGTAGATATTATCTTCTTGAAGTTTCTATTCTAATATTTTGCCCATTTTTCTATAGGATGTTCTGTCTTTTTCTTATTTAGCTGCAAGAGTTCTTTATATATCTTGGACACAAGTCCTTTGTCAAAGTATTTAATTGTAATATTTTATCTCACTTGTAAGTTGCCACCTCATTCTCCTGGTGGTAGCTTTTGGTGAAGAAATGTTCTTAATTTTCACAGAGGCTAAATTGATACAACTACTTTGGAAAAGTCAAACATGTATACTTTTAGGAATATATTCAAGTAAAATGCATCCATAGAATGTTTATAGCTGGACTACTGGTAATAGTAAAAAACTTAAAAACTAAAAATTCTATCATCAGTAGATTATATAAATAAATTGTGGTATAGTCCCACAATGAAATATGATGCATCGATGAGAAAGAATATTCTAAAATTACACGTAAAAATATAGATGAATCTCACAAACAAACTGTGGAGCAGAAGAAGTACACAAAAGGGCATATGTATTATTCAACTCAATTATGAACAACAACAGGCAATATTGACCTATGCTGTTGGATGTCAGGATACTGGTTATCCTTGGGTTATGGGCCTAGTGACTGGAGGGGGCCCAAGGAGGCTTCAGGAAACTGAATCTGGCAATACTCTGGCAATTCTGGTAATACTCTGTTTCTTGATTTGGATGCTGGATGTTCATTTCCTTATAATCATTGAGTATAGTTACGTCCTATATCTATCAGTATGCATGCGTATTATACTACAATAATAAATATCAAAAACATGCTTCCAAACACTGGATTTCATTTGAGCCTCATAACCTTTTTTGAAGCTGGTGATACAGGGGACATTATCATCCTTTTAGAGACTAAAAATATGAAGGTTTGAAAATTCAGTTCAATTCAATCTAACTAATAGTTTTTTAAAGACACCTAATATATACCAAGAAAAGAGCACATCAGGTAATAATATGTAAATTGTCCTTACACTTCAAAAAATGAAATAATTTACTCCTTGAGCACATAGCTAAAAGGATGGTAGCACTTTGGAGACAGAAGGGATCTCAGACGTGACCACCACTATCATTTTCTAGATGAGGGTGAGGCCAAGAGCTTGGGCCTTGCAGTGACAGATTCAGGCTGGATTTCTAGTTTAAACACTTGATCACTGAGTGACTCTAGACAAGTTACCTAGCCTCTCTGTGCCTCTGTTCCATCATCTGAAATATAATGTTAAAATATCTAACTCAAAGCATGGAACAAATGGTAAATTTTAAGAGTCTCGGAACATACCTTAGCACTCCATCCAACAACTAGTAGTTATCATATTAATTAATATCCCTTCCCTTCGGGTGATTCAGGGTGAATGACTCAAGATCCTACACCCTCTTGCGCATGCCTTTCTGATTCTCTATGTACAAACATGATGTAAAGTGTTAGGTACACTGGGGGTGTGAGGGACATGCCGCACAAGCCCTGTCCGCTTTCCAGGGAATCTGCCTGTGGAGTTCCTGTGTTTCATAACCCGTGGATCTGGAGCTCCTCTGGCCCAGCAGGGTCCCAGAAGCTCTCCCCGGTGTTGATGGCATGGCTGTGAGAGCACAGATGAGTAATCCTTTCTGGGAGGAAAGCAGATACAGCACCCTGGAAAGCACACATTCAGGGAGGCTGAGTAGGGCAATGAGCTTAGATGAGCAAGGACCACCATCCTGGGTATGTGATGCAAAGCCTCAGGAATGTGTCCGAATTCAATCCAGCGGTCGTCCTTATGCTCTACAGCTCTCTGAGCCCTGGCAGCTGTCATTGTGACTGATGCGTGATACTCAGACCTTTGCTGACACTGTCCTTCCTTCTTGTCTTTCGCCCACTGCTGATCCTGTTTTCCACATACACACTCGTGGCACAGAAGTCTATGGAACTGCTTGGGGGAAAATCTTCTCCTAGAGGATCCTTGTCTCAGGACTGCAATCTCCCACTTGTTCAGGAGATTGATAGGAATTGCTCAATCAGGGAAGCACTGCCTGCTTCTCTGCAAGGGTCCTTCCCTGCACCAGCCATTTTCCTGTACTTTAAAGGAGGGCTAGATGCTTCAGAATCTATTCCCCACTAATGAGAAAGCTCTTTATATCTTATAAAGCACATCCATATTCAGCACTTAATTTGTTCCTCATGACGACCCTCTGGGGGAGGCAAGAAATGATATTATTTTCTTTTCACTGATGAGGAAAATGACGTTCACAGTTGCCTGCATTGTCCAAGGCTACATGACAAAGTAAGTGGCTGTCAAAATAACTCAAGCTTACTGAAAATGAGCATGTTGCCCTTCACTATGCTGGTTCCCTACTCCACAGGTGACTTCTATGGCTACTACTGCTTAGCAATCTCTTCTCTAATTAGCAAAAATAACTCTTTTCTATACTTACTATATTCTGTGAAATTGAAGAGAGGGAGTACACAAGTCAAATGAACAATCTGACATAGCTTTGAGAATCAGTTTCAATGTCATCTCTGGGAAGCTACATCTAGTATCCTCAACCCAAAATTCCCTCTCTGCTTTTTGTTTCCATAGCATCCTCTGTATACACTTACACTGTATGTAAATAATCTATTTATGCATTTGTCTTTTTCCCTTAGATGTAAGTCCCTCGAGTTCAAGGACCATGTCTTACTCATTCTTGTATATTCTGGTACCTGAATATGGTAAACACAAATGTTTGATGGAATGGTTGATTGAATAAGCAATGTAGTCAACAGTATTGAGAGTAAAGTGGTATCTAAAGGCAATGCACTTTGATTCTCATTTTACTGAGGATAACTCTGATCTTACAGAGTGAAGAGGACATATTTAAGGCCAGAAAAAATAAGTCACAGGAGCAGGATTACTCAAGTTCTTCATTCTTCCAAATCATCCTGTTCTGTAACATGTAAACATAATAAAGCATGCCCCAAACTACATTGCTGCAGGAGATCTACTCCTCCAGAAGCACTTCCGAGGATTTCTTGGAAATATTTGCAGGTTCTAGTTATCCAGGCTATGAGTAAAATCTGCTTTTTGGTCCACCTTCTGTGGTTCCATGGCCACTTTGATCAGCTACTTGTTCTCTCCCCTTAGTGATTCCTCTAATCAAGGACATGGCCCTTCTGCCATTCCCCAAACGTTGAACACAAGGTTCAAAAACATTTACCAAATACATGAAGATAGCAAAAGAAAATTAGAAAGCCAGAATGGGAAAATTGAATATTGACTATTAGACAATAATGCTTCCTGGAGCCCACCTGCAAATCACATCAGAAGAGGGTTAGGGCTGTCTGTGTCTCTCTGCAGCTCCTGCTTTCCCACACTGGTGGTTACTGCTCTTCAGAACCACACCTATCAGATCTTTTCCCTGAGGTTTAGCCCCGTGGCCCCAACTCTGATCTTCAGTACTGCAAGCGGAGACCTAAAAGAAACTTTTAATATAGAAAGGGAAAAGTCTTAGGAAGGTAGATTTCACTCCCCACTTCCATGACTCATTAAGCAAAATCTGTCAAGGCAGGTCTGGGGACTTTGCATTGACATTTCTTCACCAGTATTAGCTTCCCAAAGGTCAAAGAGTAGGTGCTTACATGTGCATAACCAGAACATTCCAAAGAGTGAACTCGCCCAGAAGCGAGAGTGGTATGCCTCAAAGAAAAATTCTCACTTCCTTACTTAAGTACAGGGCAAAAAAAAAAAAAAAAAAAAAAAAATCACAATAAGCTTAGAACATACCCATTTTGTTCCAGTTTCAGTAAACCAAATATTGAAATGTTCAGCTGTAGAGCAGTTTTTTCAAAACTTGGGGACGATGTGACTAAGTACAGATAGCCAATGGCAAATATTTGTCATCCGTGTGTATTACTACTAATAATGAATACTTACTGAGTGAGTACTATACGCCAGGGATGGTGCTTAGCACTTTACATGCATTCTCTTCTTTAATCCTCAGAAAATGTTATGGAAAGGCACAATGATGCATTCGGGGTGTGGTTTAGGGTGTGGCTGGCTTGGCGCCCAAATCCTACCATTTATTCTTCCTCCTCTCCAGAGTTCCCAGCCAAAGAGCATATTCACCAAAGAATCAGCAGCCATATGGGTAAGTGCTGATGTTATTAATGTCTCTTATGAAAGAGGATTGAAGAAGAATGCCGAAGTTTAGGAGAGTGAAGTCATTGTAGGAGAAGCAGACCTGGTGCTACCGCCCCAGCCTTCAGCTTGGCTAGAGGCTGGAGCAAATCACGACGGTGTCTGCTTCCTAAAGGGGAACCAAGAATGGGGGAAAGGGTCTTGAAATGTGACTTGAAGATATTGCCACTAGGCCCAGTGAACTCAGGTTCTGGCTTGTAGATTAACATTCCTCCTACCTAGGAAGGATCCAGTGAGGTAGGATGGACAGTGGAGTATGGCATAAGGAAGGAAGTGAAGTTGTTGCTCCCTATGGTCAAAGAAAATTAGTGAATACAGAGGCACACAAGCATTGTCTTTTCTATTTTACAGGGGAGATAATAAAAGCCTAATGAGGTTAAATATTTTTCCCCCTGTCACAAGGCTAGAAACTGGTCTTCAAAGGCAAGCTCTCAGGCTTCAAAAGAAACTCTTAACAGTTGCCTAATAACACCACCTCTCATCCTTCACTCTTGCTATACCCTAACATACAGAACTTCAACTTTTTAAAAATTCTCCCCCATTATTTTAAGAAAACTCCAAGGGATATCTCTCATTCGTGTTCATGAACTTGGCTTGCCTTCATCACATCACGCCTATCACTGCTCTGCTTTTCTGCTCCAGTGGGTTTTGGGGTGTTACTACATGTGAAGCTGCTAAAATATTCCTTTCAGCAGTCTCTGGAGACCTATTGGGCTATACCTCAGGCCTCCAGGGATCCAAGGAGTCTCAGCATCTGGAGTCTTCTTGTACTGAATTTGTGCTGGCTTCAATGCAGAGATAGGGAGAAGTCCATTTCTTACTATTTCTTTAACATGGATGCCAAGGAAAGTGCCATGATATCGTTGAGCATTTTAGAGAAATGTGTTCCTTCATTTGCTGCTTGCAGAACCAGATGCTGCCTGCAGGACTGGTCAAGATGACCATGACTAACCAGTGTGCTATTCAGCCATCCCCTTCCATTTTGGTGTGTGACATCCTGTATCAAATGCCCTTGTAATTTATTTCTTGTGCCTACCCCCAAATTTCTAAGATTTTCTAGGATGTTCTTGAATCCCAAGAACAGATCAGCTTTAATTCAACCATGGAGTCTTTGAAGCATTAAAAATTGTTTCATTAATCTTTTACACAGAGCTAACACATCCCTCAGTATTCGTATGCAATAAAGAGGAAAATATATGTGAAGGGACCACGTTGGCATGGTCTACAAGTGCTGCCAGCTTTCCTACACACTACACCATGGGAATACCTACAAGGAAGCCCTGGGCAATAGACTTGGATGTTTTTTGAGAATTGGACTTCTGACTTACCAGATTCTCCTGCTGCTCATTTCTCTCTGCTCTTTAATCACCTGGCTTTGTCCTCTGTCCTCATAATGCCAACTTGTTCAGGTTGCCTTACTGGGTAGATATCCCTATATCCCAAACACACACAGCCAACTCTCACCTCTGTTGTCACACATACTTCCGAATCAGAGACCTTTCCATCAGGTTTGGGTTCATGGAATAGAATTAGCCCCTCTGTTCTCAAACAGAGAAAATAATGTTATACACTTCTGGTATCTGAATATCCAAGTTTCTAACTGTATGCCCATCTAAAAACAAGCATATATGGAATAATATTCAGCCACAAGCATGAAAGACATAATGGCATTCACAGCAACCTGGATGGAATTGGAGACCATCATTCTAGGGAATTAACTCAAGAATGAAAAACCAAACATCGTATATTCTCACTCATAAATGGGAGCTAAGCTATGAGGATGCAAAGGCATAAGAATGATACAATAGACTTTGGGGAGGGGGAGTGCAAGGAGGATGAGGGATAAAAGAATACAAATTGGGTACAGTGTATACTGCTTGGGTGACGGGTGCACTAAAATCTCACAAATCACCACTAAAGAACTTACTCATGTAACCAAACACCAACTGTTCCCCAAAAAACCTATGGAAATTTTAAAAAGAATTAAGTTAAAAAATAAAAACAAATAAAAAACAATCAAAAAACAAAATGAACAGTTAGATTTCTGGGATATCATAGCATCATGACTTATAAAAGAAAAGGCTTATTGAATAATTCCTTTCAATCCTATCTTGCTAGACACCTATGCTATACAAGCTCTCGCCACGGATGTGATAGTGAGTCCACAGAGCTGGATAAGACCCAGGACTTTGAAGAGAACTAGTGGGAAAATATGAAACATATGTATAGAATTCTCCCCAAAATAATTCATTTTGATACTTAATATGTAACAATAATGTGAATAATTATAATTGAAGGCAGCACGATATAAGGGCCATTAAAATATATGGGCAAGTGGTTATTCCAGTTGAGGCAATAAGGAAGCGATCTGGGAAATTTTGATTACATTTTGATATATGACAAGTAGAGAATGGTTTTGTTACAAAAGGAAAAATGGTAGGACTCATGTCTTTGCAAGTGGCAAGTTGAATCTGATGTTGTTTGACCTGAATGTCAAACATAGGCACACATTCAGGGGATACAAATAGTGAGCCTGGTTGCTCATGTCAAAAATTTCAAACTATATTTCATAGGCAGTGAAAAATTTTTGAAGAGTTCTGATTAGGGGAACCCTGTGATTAGAAAGTGACTTAAGAACCTATCGGCAATATAAAGATTTGAATTGGAGACAGGCAAGAAAAGAGGCAAGGAAGGCAGCTGGAATTCTCTTTGACTAGCCTAGAGGCGAGGTGGACATGTACAGTCCTTGGGGCCTACGACTTTATAATTAGTAATATCTATTTCTTGTTTACTTCTTATAAAATTCCTTGTATCTTATTGCAGAAAGTTGGAAAAATACTGAAGAAAATAAAATTAATCCACAATGCTTTATTTAGGAACACAGTGGCTTATATTTTTTTCTATTTACATTCTTGCTTTTTTCTGTATAATTTTGTGTGTGAATTCATATTTTTGAGGAGTTAAGATCATAATGCACATTTAGTAGTGGGTTTGCTTTTTGTTTTTTTTTTTTTTTTTTTTTTTTTTTTTTTTTTTTTTTTTTTTTTTTATGAGATGGAGTCTTGCTCTGTCATCCAGGCTGGACTGCAGTGGCACTGTCTCGACTCACTGCAAGCTCCGCCTCCCGGGTTCACGCCATTCTTCTGCCTCAGCCTCCCGAGTAGCTGGGACAACAGGTGCCAGGCTAATGTTTTGTATTGTGAGTAGAGACAGGGTTTCACCGCGTTAGCCAGGATGGTCTCGATCTCTTGACCTCGTGATCTGCCCGCCTCGGCCTCCCAAAGTGCTGGAATTACAGGCGTGAGCCACCACGCCCGGCCAGTAGTGGGTTTTAAACAATGTCATATCACATACATTTTCCATGCATGCTAATAAATCACTTTAATCTTTTTGAAAAATGATAGAAAATTGAATATAAACTTTAATTTATTTTTTTCTTTTTCTTTCTTTCTGTTTTTTTTTTTTTTGAGAGGGAGTCTCACTCTGCTGCCCAGGCTGGAGTGCAGTGGCATGATCTCGGTTCACTGCAAGCTCCGCCTTCCAGGTTCACGCCATTCTCCTGCCTCAGCCTCCCGAGTAGCTGGGATTACAGACACTCACCACCACGCCAGGCTAATTTTTTGTATGTTTTAGTAGAGACGGGGTTTCACCGTGTTAGCCAGGATGGTCTCAATCTCCTGACCTCGTGATCCACCAGCCTCAGCCTCCCAAAGTGCTGGGATTACAGGCGTGAGCCACCGTGCCCGGCCCTATTTTTTCTTAAAATTAAAAAAAATATATATTTTTTCTTACTTATAACAGTAAATTATGTTTTCTAAAATTGAAAATTTAAAGGCACAAGGAAGAAAACAAAATTAGGCTATAAGGCCATAATTTAGAGATAAACACTGATGAGTATCCTTCAAGCATATTTTAGACACAAAAATACATTTAGAAATTAGAATAACATGGTATAACATGGTTTAAAACCTTTGTGTTTTTGCTTAACAACTAATTGGGAAATGTTTTTTTGTGTGTGTTTTTTTGCTTGTGATAAAAATCATTTAAAAGTATATTTAGTGTTGCATAATATTACATCATATAGATATGTCATCATTTATTCATGCCTGACTATAATTATTTATTCATGCTTCAAAGCCAAGACTACACTCAAAGACAGCTTATTTCTTAATGCTTTCATTACAAATCAAGAAAGAAAGTAACTAAGTCTGGAAATGAGTTAGAAAGACACCAATAAAATGAACTTGAGAAGAGTAGTAAGAAGGATTCGATAAAGAAAAAACCAAATAACAATGAATTGAGAAATGGAAAAATGTAAATAAATGTATTTGATGAATAAATAGAGTTGATAACACTGTTATTTGAAACTGCAGTACATTTTGATCTTCAGCCTTGGACTATGTGGATTCTTCTTCCAGCTCCACTAACAACTGTCCTGAGAGAACATACCAGTCGGGCCTAATTCTTGGCCTCACTTTTTTCACTCCAAGTCAGTGACTTTCTTTTTGAAAAAGAATCCATAAATATGCAATTCACTTAATGGAGTTTAAAGAAGTATAAGGAGCTTTGGCAAAATTGGGAGGTTATTATTTTGACTCAAAATATTTTAGCCTAGATTAAAATACTTCTTGGATAAGTCAGATCTCACATATATGAGAGATATATCTCAAAATCCCAAGGACAGGTTTCAAAGTCATAAGTTCTTGTATAGATTTTGAATCTGGGGAGAGGTCTAAAGCCTCCTTCTTAGATTGTTCTTACAAAGTTTAAAGAAAATAGATGAATATTCTTGCTCTACAGAGGAGGCAGCTGAAAGACTGGTTTAGTTGAGACATCATAATGTAAATTTAATGCCAAATCCCTGCTTTCATATTGCTTCTCCACGAGTCACTCACTCCATAGACTTAAGTGTGTTCATCTCTGTACCTTGGATTTTCTGCTGTAACCCTGAGGATGCTGTGCTTCCAAAACACTCTGAGAGATGAGAAAAGAAATTACCATTTTGAGGAACAACAACCATTTTTTTATGATTTCACTATCAAGAAGTTTATCTGACTTCAAATTCTGTTTTTCAGTTCTTTGAAAGCCTAGCCAGCTGAATTTATAAGACTAGCTCTGGATAGGACACCAGAAACCGGCAGAATATAGCGCACATTTGAAGATATGAAGGTCACCCACAGGTGTGATATCATTTCTTACCTCTTAATGATTGAAGCTTCATTATATTTCTCCATAACCTAACTTCAATCTTCCTTACTGAGATTATTATTTAAGATCAGAAATTTTTCTCTGAGGAAAAGCATTTATGTCCAAGCCTTTCTTATATTTAGTTGCAAAAAAAAAGGTAATTTGTTATTCATTCACTCATTCATTTATTTATTCAGTAAACGTAACCACTTGCTTGATCAGGCAGTCCATTAGATGCTTTGCAGGATACAAAAACGAAAAGGACATAGTTTCTGCCCTTTGGGTTTTAACAATTTTATAAGCAAGGAACTTAATATAAAACAACAACAACAAAAAGAGATAGAGCTATTCAGAGATAGGATGTATCTGAATCGGGCCTGGGATGCTTCTTTAGAAAAGTGACAACTCAACTGTACCCTGAAGAATGTGGGATTGTGGGAGTTTTATGGGATGGCGAAGGACACCCCGGTTTGTGGTGAAGCAGACCTTGTCAGCCTTGTTCTACTATCCTAGGGGATGGAGTGTTTTACATTCATGTCAAAACTTACAACAACATATAGCCTGTGTTGCAGGAATATTATTTTGGCTCCCAAGTGAGAGAGAAGAGGCAGAGACATTATGGAAGCACTTCTGTCTCCACAAAGCAGAAGTAGAAAGGGCTGAGAGAGGAGTGATGTTGTGGAGGGGAAGTGAGAGTCTCTGTGTTTAACAATCACTACCAAAAGGAAGCTTTCCTTTCATTCATATCATTTGAGACATGCGAAGCACAGTTTACGGGCATTAATTTGTCTTTGTTTATCTTCTCTAAAATAGCTAGCAGGTTCTGTACAAATGGTATCTTCTTGGCATGTTAGATAGCAGAGACACTTTCTTCCTCCAATGGGTACATAGGCATGTCCGAGTAAATCTGGAAAGTTTTGTAGCATGACTGCAATGATGCTTTCCACAAAAGTCTTAAATTGCGCCATGCACTTGTATCTCTGTAATAGCCATCCTTGCTGTTCTAAACTAAAAATGTGGCATTCATTCTGGAACATGCTCAACCCTCTGCTTAGCTGTGAACTCATGCAGGAAAACATCACCACCTATCCACACAGAAAGATTGGAAGTTTATGTTGCTCCAAAATTGGAAGCAAACGAATATTTGAGCAATTTAGACAAAATGGTTATTTTTAACTTTGGTATCATTTGAAATTTTTTGAGTCATTTACAGGAAAATTGTTGCAGTTTATTTTAGGAGTAATCAGCTTTATCACGACTAGGATAACATTTCTGAGTACAAATCAGTTATTTTTGACATTTGAGCAATGCTTTTTTGTGAGTTTTCTTTTTTTGCCAACCCTAGTACTGTGTAGTAGTTTGTGATTGAATTGTCTATATATCTGTGATAACCACATTTTAAAAGGAGGTTAATAAAGATAAACTAGAAATGTTTTATTTATGTATTTGTTTATTCCAACAATCAATGATTATCTACTCTATTCCAGGCACTGTAGTAAATAACAGATTTAGGGTTGGCATGGGCTTTGCGCTTCTGGAACTTACATTCTTACAGGAGTCTGAAACACATACACAAACATCTCTACTACAATTCATAATGTTATGGATGTCTATAAGCAAAATACTGGAGCACAAAGGAGAAAATATTAATTTCGTTAGAAGAATACAAAAAATAAATCCAATGATATGACATTTTAGACAGACTTAAAGAATGAGTGCTGGGATTCAAACAAGTAGAAATGAAAGAACATTCCAGAATGAAGAAACAACACGTGTAAAGAGTGAAAGTGTGAAGTGTCTCTGGAAAGGCAGCATAGTCAAGTAGAAAGAGCTTGGGGACATACACACGTATCTGTGCCCTGCTCAGCCCTCTTACAGGCGACTCTCTTGTAGACAAGTTACTTACTCAACTTCTCTTGAAAGCTGAGATCATGTCTATCTTGATGTGCTATTTTTTTTGACTAAATAAGATAATGAATGTAAAAGCATTTGGCACATTGAGAAGGCTCAATCAATATAGTCTAACATTATTCTACAGAAACATGTTTCCTTGAAGTAGAGTATGGGGTGTGTGAATGGGAGTGTGGAGGGAGCTGAGGTCAGACAGGATAGTACCAAATGATGCGAAAGCAAAGTTATATCATTAAGAATATATTCTGAAAGTAATCAGGAGCTCTTGACTCTTTAAGCAGGTCTGGGACATGATTAGATTTAGGTTCTAGAGAGATCAATCTGAAGCTAGGAGGAGAGTAGATAGCAGAAGAGTGAAACTAAGCATGGATGGGAAGGCTATTGTAGTGACCCAGTTCAAAGAGTTTGAAGATTTGAACTCTGCGTTGGTTTTGAGCTAGAAAGAGAGAATGGATCCACAAGAAATATAGTACACATGCATTGAACAAGTTGGCAGGGTCTGGGGACTACTAGAATGTGCCACTGGAAAATCCTAAATTATCTCCCCATGGAACACTGCTGCCTGAAGTACATACAACTTGTATTTTCTTCTACAGTAGCACAGATGCATCTGCCTCTTTGTCCAGCTGCTTGCAGTTGGAAGAAGCTAAGTCCACATCGAGAGAAACATGACCATTTTTCTGCAGCTAAGTCATTTATAGGTACACAGCAGTGGAGAGGGAATTTAATTGTGCTATTTTCTAAATCTTTCGGTGTTTATTGAGAGATCTTTAACTTCTTGGGGAGAAGTTGGAATCATCTAGTAGATTCTTTACTGATTTTACAGATCAAGAAACTGAATCCAGAAATAGGCAAGTGATCTATCTAGCAATCAGAGTGTGCAAAGCACTAGATCCAGGACTCAAACTCAGCTTTTTACACTCTCAGCCCATTTCACTCTAGTGTTACTCTCCTTGATATAATGCCTTCCTGTGGAATGTAAGCAGACATCACTAACAGCTAAGGAATGAGTATTAATTTTGTCTGTCTTCATCAACACAGAGATAAATACACTATTTAATTTCCCATTTAATGATTAAATGCCAGTTGAAGGTCAATCAAATAGAGCTAAAATATCCTAAAATTCATATGCAAATCAATAGTAAAAATATTAGTTAATTTATGAAAGTCTACATACACAGACCTACAGAAGCACATTGCTGGAGTAAAGTCAGGCAAAATGATTTTGTTTTCTTAATTTTGAATATAAATTCATGGGGACTTGTTCAAAAAATGATGAGCTACAGAGTATAAATTAGAATTAGCCCAGGGATGATTCTACATGAATAGAAAATGTTAATTCCCCAAAATTTAAGGTGTAAGTAGCAACACAAATATTACTAAAACACTTTAAGATTAAAATCCTCTACCCTTTACAATGACTCAGCACTTATTCTTTTTGCTTGGGAACCAAATATTATACAGAACATAATTCTAAATTATTGATACCTATCTTTCTAAAGTCCACTTAAAAATAGTCTGGATGTTACTTATTTTTCACATTTTGCTAAAATCTTTAAAGCGTATTTAGAAACTATTTTAGAATCTCTTGATTGAAATCATTATTATGAATATAAAATCATAGATATTAGACCCGGACATGTTCCTAAATATGATATACTATTTGTGGTTCCCAATGTGATGAAATACATATAGTGAGGTCATGAGAACTTCCAGTAGGATGGGAAGAATGAATGCAAACCTACTGGGGCCTCGAGTCTAAAGGTGGAGTTATTTATCTTATCCTTGGGGCAAAGAATATTTAATGTAGAAAGAAGTTTTACAAATGGGCCAACTTGTAGAAGCAGAGAGTAGAACTGTGGTTGCCAGAGGCTGGGGGATGGAGAAAATGGAGGGGGGATGTTGGTCAGATGGTACAAACTTTCAGTTATCAAATGAACGACATCTGGGGATCTCATGTACAGGTAATGAATATGTTAAGTTGATTATAGTAATTAGTGCATAATATATAGATATAGGAAATTATGTTGTAAACCTTGACTATATTTAACCTTTATATTCCAATTAAATATTTTATGATGTTAAAAAAAGCATTTTTAAATTTTCAAATGGGCCAAATGCAAAGTGCAGTAACATTGCTGTCTGGGTAAAGGAAGAAAGCGACGCACTGGGGTAAAAGAGATCTGAGTTCAAATTCCAGTTCTATCACTGCCCTGGGTTAAGGCTCTCAGTCTGTTGTCATTTTTCTCTGTTTTCGTCACCTAATGTGTAAGCAGGTGACCACTCTGAATGTTCCTTTAGAGTCTGACCTATGATTGCATGATTCTTCCATTGTCAGTGTGTTACTGTAAGCAGAGATTGGAGCAGGCTGAGAGATGAGGAGCCCAATTTAACTCAGAAATATCAAACATTAAAATGCACTTTCATCTAAACTAGTATTTTATTTTAAAAAGTGACATTTAATGAGCACTACTGAGTACCAGAGATTGTGCAAAGCAGATTAAATGTTTTTGCTCATTAAATCTTTCAACTCTATGAAGTAGGTACTATTTGGTCTTAGCAACTTCTTCACATCATAGGATATTTTTGTCATGTATCTAACAGGAAATTTAAGCAGCCTTGCTAGTGTTACTGTAAGCAGGATGTGAATCCAAGACAGCTATCTGAAAACATTACCAGAGCATCTCTTTTGACTAGAGAGAGCTCATTGGCCTTGCATGTGCCTGTCATGACCAATGACGTGCCCTCCTGCCCTGAGTTACCAGTATCGCTAGGCTGGCAATGAGTCTTAGGAAGTTTACATCATCTCTATATTTTTGAAGTTACTAAATGTGAAAAATATCATGACCTCAGTGTTCCCTTGGTGAGCCAGATTCATAGCATTACCACCACCTGCTCTTCCAAAGGTTTCCATTTAATGCAGGTTTAAAAATAAGGACTCTGAACTCTCTCTTGCTTTCTTTAGAGGAAAGGTGTAAGTCTGGTTGGAGAGTTTAAGAAATTCCAGGGTGATGCAGTGGAAAAAACAAGTCTCAGCTTTGCCACATGACCTTGCGCAAGTCAACTGCATAGGCCTTCAATTTCTCCATCTCTAAAACAGAGTGATTAAATAAGACAATTTGTTTGTAGGAAAAAGGATATGGACTGGGTTATGTGTCACTTTATTTAAAATTCATTCAAAGCTTGAAAATGAAATTGTGCGATACTTGGTAAACATGTATTGGCTAACAAACTGCTTAAAATAGGCAGTTTAAAACCTTTTAACCCTTCCTTCCTTCCTTCCTTCCTTCCTTCCTTCCTTCCTTCCTTCCTTCTTTTCCCATCCAGACACTACTTTAAGTGCTAGAAATGCAGTTCTGAATAAAATAGACAAGGCCTCTCTTTTCTTGGAACACACATTCTGGTGGTATAAGTAGACGACATGAAAAGAATACACTGAAGAAACAGGTTTTAAAGTGATTGAATGCAAGTAGGAGTTTTAGATTTCATAAAGGGCTGTTAAGATAGGTTTCTCTGAAGGGGAAACGTTTTGCTGAGATACCAATGCTGAACTGGGGCCAGTGTTGTTCTTAGGGGAGACTATCACAGACAGAAGACCCAGGAAGTGCAAATGGGCTGAGGAAGGTTTGAGCATGGCCTGTCCACACAACAGAAAGAAGGCTCCGTGTCTGGAGCCTGGGGTACGTGGAGGAGAGTGGAAGAAATGGTATTAGAAAGGTAGCGCCAACAAGGCCATGCACTGCATGTTAAGAGCTCTGATTTGTATTTAAAAGACACTGAAGTGTTTTCAGTATAGTTATGATGCATTTCACATTTTTAAATTATTACTCTAGCTGCAATGATTTTAGGAGGTAAGAATAGAAGCAGAAAAACGCATTAGCAACATAAAAAGTGTACCAGGATCCAGAAAACTGGAGTAACCAGAAGGATTATTGGAAAAAGTAGAAATTGAACTAAAATTGAATTTGAATGCCTCCAGTACCAGGCAACCCATTATCTTTTAAGGCAGATGAATCTATTTTTAAACAACTTCATCTCTCGGTTATCTCTCAGAAAGTAATGCCATAATTTATTACAGTATACAATACGTGCTCAATAAGTGTTATTTCTCACATTCTTGCCCTGTAGTATTCACACATCAGTCCTAGATTCATCTCTTGGGATCACACAAAATGGTTTTAACCATTTAATTAAAATCGACTCAGTAAGCAGAGGCTAAACATTCTGATTTCCATTTATTTGTCTAATTGTGGACAGCTTTATATTCAGTGACAGACCAACACCATTATTTCTTTCTTTCCCATACAACTACAATTCTTATTAGACACATGCTAGAATTGTGCTATGATGAAAACATTATTCTTCTTTGACTATATATACATAGTGAAAAGAGGTCAGGTGTTGGGGGACTTAGGGAGGTTCAACTTTTTATCAATTTTCAAGTCCTGCTGGTCTCTTGAGGAAGAAGTACGTTCCTTAAGCGAAACCAAGTGAGTTGGCCTTAAACAACTTTAGTCACAGTGACCAGAAGACAGTTTATGCAAGGTGAAAGGATGCATAGTTCTGACCTTAAGGGGCTGACTGAGCTCTGGAAAGCAAGCGAGCCAGGCAAGAGGTATATAAAGTTGTCCTGGGGCCATACAGCTGAAATTAAGACAGCTTGGGAGACCAGGTGTACGATGGCTCAGACCTACAATTTTGGAGATAATTAACTAATAGAGTGTTAGAATTATTATAGAATAATAATTATTATAGAATATTAGAATCGAATTATTCCCATATTCATACTATGTAAGCCAGGCACTTTTCTGGTTATTATCGTTTGTTCTCTTCAGTTCACATTTATGTTCGTAAAGTAATTTTGAACAATTCTATCTTATATCTGTTGTTTTCAAGGAAACCAAGATATGGTGTACGGAACCACATTTGACCTAGAACATCAAAGGGAAAGCACCTCATCTCTGTGTTGTGGCATTATGGGGGAGGAATCAGCCAAATTCTTAAAGGGCATGGTTGGACTCAAGCAGAGAGAATTTAGTGGTCCTTTCGTCTTTTTTTTTTTTTCCAGTTAAACATTCTGCTTTGATTCTTACACCCCTTACGTTTTGTTTTAAATAAAAGAAGACATTTTCCTTGCATCATCACCACCTTGATCCCTCCTCTAAACAGATGCTTGGGTTGAGCTGTTTTCAAAATGTGGTCATCAGGCCAGAGGTATCAGCAACCTCTTGAAATTGCTAGAAAGGCAAATTCTTAGCGCCCAGACAGACTTAAATGTGGCATACTTGGGATAGGTCTGAGCAACTTCTGTTTAACAGGCCCCTCCAGATGATTCAGATGCATGCTAAAGTTTAAAAATCTCTGATCAAATTGGTCTTAAAATGAATAACTGAGAGAATCCCCACAATTTACCTGTGAGGTAGAGCAGTAATTCCTGTTGCCTGCAGTGAGCTGGAGGTGGACCTAGGATTAGAATCAGTTCTCTTCAATTCCAGGCCATGGCTCTTTCCAATGCATATGCTCTCAACCTCAGAGCTTATAAAGATCTATAGTCTAAAGGTTACTTGGAACATTATCATTCGTTTAGTTTTGCAGGTTTACCAAGCTGCAAAAAAAAAAAAGAGTAATGTTGTATTTAGAATTATAAATTAAGAGGGTAGGCAGAGATATGCACAGCCATATGGATATGTAGATATTTATTGAAATATCATTTATGACAGAATTTTTGAAAATAAACTGAGAACTTAAATGATTAACAGATTAAAAAATGAATAAATAATTTTATAATATATCCAAATATTGTGATACTATGGAGGCATTAAAAGTCATGTTTTCAAATGATATGTGGTTATACAGAAAAAAATATACTTGGTATGAAAGTACAAGAGCATAATATAAAACTGTATATGTATCAAAATCCTTATGTTTTAAACAAATGTGGCTAGAGATTATATTTGTAGAAAATACAAATATCAAAAATGGAAAAGAATATACCAACATTGTAAAGATAATTATCACTGAGTAATAGTTTAATGGTGACTTTTTCTTCTTGCTTGTCTTTCTTGTTGAACATCTAACTACTTAATTTTTTGAACTTCATTATCCATGAGTGTTCCATCAAGCATACCAATGCCACTTTCTTATTTCAATATTAGTGCTCAACTTCTGGATAAACCAACTTCTCGATTTTCTCATGTCCTTTATTCTCATCTGGGCTATCAATTCATGAGTGTGAAGTGAACTATAAGTGTAAAGAACTCTGATAATATTATGAACCATTATTAAATATGATTACCAGCTATGAAGTTTCTTATTTTGTGTCATATGTCTCAGCAATATTAAATACCACAAGACAGGAAGTTGGAACTTTATTTTTCACTGAAGAAATCCCAAGTTGCTGTGTTTTTGCATATTTATTCTTCATTTATGCAACAGTGACAGGCAACTATTTTAGGAATTATCAAGAACTTTCCTCTTATTATCCCCTAATCTATCCTCTTTTCTTTCAACATGGCTTAGTCAAAGTTAAGAGAATTGTTTTGCTTTTATGACTTGCAAGAAATACTATGCAAAAACTTGTTAAACATTAAATGATAAGAATTAGAATGACAATAAATGTTTTTATCAGGATAAATGCTAATGTCTCTAGGTACACCTCATCTATGCACTTATATTCCTCACTAAAGGGAGAGAGAAAAAGGGAACAAGAGAAAAATAACTGTAGTTTATTGTGAATAAGTGCATTAATTAATTCCAAAAATATTTACTGAGTGCATATTCTGTGTGAGGCGCTGTGCTGAGCATCACTGTGTGAGCACATCATGAAGTTCATAGTTTAATGGAGCTCATGAAACATTATTAGACATAGACATCAGAACTCAAAGTTAAAAAAGAGAGTAGACCAGAAGAGATGTAAAAGGTCAGTAATGATGAGCATTCAGAAGAGGAATGTGTATTTCCAATGAAACTAGAAGTTTGTTTGGAAGTGTTGAGGAGATGATGAATAGGAGATCCTTCCAAAGGGAGCATAAGCAGGAACTTCAGGGTGGCAAATGATGGCATAGACATGAAAACACAAGTAGTATTCTTTTCCTAGAGCATATATCCCCACTGACATGCTATTTTGAAGTTTGTTCACCTAGAACAGCAAATAGGAAGGCCTCAGTAAAAGGTAACTCATGATATCACACTTGGAGTAAACCGATTTGGGGAAGAAGAGGAATGAATATAGCCTGGCTACCCTGAGGACTGCTTCTGCCCAAACACACATTTCCCAAAACTCCAAACTGACTAACCAAACAAAAATTCCAACTCAAGAAATCTTGAACATACTGTGTTTTTAGAGTAAGTTTTGTTGAAGGGGTCATAGATGGTTGTCTATCATACACTAAATATGTGCATCCTACACTAAACTTCTCAGAAACTTTCTTACTCTTCATCTTTTTCCTTCACCTTCCCCTTCTTCCTGTGATGTGGCTCATCCTTTCCATAAGAGTGAGTATGGAATGCAGTTGACTTTCCCCTTTGGAGTGGGGATTTCTCTCCAGGAAATATTCCCAGGACACTTTGGTACATAAAATTATTTGTCTTCTATAGGAAAGAAGCAGAAGGAGAGGTAGAAAAGGGAAATGGAGACCTTACCCAAGATCAAGAAGCTGTGAAATGACGGAGGTAAGATTTTATTCAGCCATGCTCTATGGCATAGGCAATATTCTATACTACCTGACTAATGTGCCTACTTGATTTTGGGAACCCTTCAGGGCATACCCGGAGGTCTGTATTTATTTCATTAGGAAATCTTTTTTTTTTTTTTTTTAATTATACTCTAAGTTCTAGGGTACATGTGGATAACATGCAGGTTTGTTACATATGTATACTTGTGCCATGTTGGTGTGCTGCACCCATCAACTCGTCAGCACCCATCAACTCGTCATTTACATCAGGTATAACTCCAAATGCAATCCCTCCCCCCTCCCCCCACCCCATGATAGGCCCCGGTGTGTGATGTTCCCCTTCCCGTGTCCAAGTGATCTCATTGTTCGGTTCCCACCTATGAGTGACAACATGCGGTGTTTGGTTTTCTGTTCTTGTGATAGTTTGCTGAGAATGATGGTTTCCAGCTGCATCCATGTCCCTACAAAGGACACAAACTCATCCTTTTTTATGGCTGCATAGTATTCCATGGTGTATATGTGCCACATTTTCTTAATCCAGTCTGTCACTGATGGACATTTGGGTTGGTTCCAAGTCTTTGCTATTGTGAATAGTGCCGCAATAAACATACGTGTGCATGTGTCTTTATAGCAGCATGATTTATAATCCTTTGGGTATATACCCAGTAATGGGATCGCTGGGTCATATGGTACATCTAGTTCTAGATCCTTGAGGAATCGCCA